>NC_092725.1:23159313-23169313 GCF_047496885.1 Scyliorhinus torazame | reverse complement strand
GACACACTTACAAATAATGAACCAGTGCGAGCCGTCTCGCAGACTGTGCGGTTTACCATCCAAATGTTTGAGGATGTAAATAGCATAAGGTTGGCAACCTAAGGGTCACCTGAAAACAAAAGAAAATTTTTGAACAAAACTTGACGAAATGAGGTGCGTATGGGCCGCGACGGGTAAGATTTGGATGGAGTCCCCGGGTAGGACGGCTACCAATGCCGTGTCTCCCCTACCCGAGCGTAGCTGATCAGAGGGGGGTTCCCAGGCAGGGCGGGTCCCAATGCCGTTTCTCCACTGCCTGAGCAACCGACAAGAACGGACAAGAAATGTAGTCATCGTGGGGGGCTGCCGTATTGGTTCCTTCCTCGAACCAGAAGGGCAGTTATGAACGGGGGTCTGTGTTTCTGTCGACAGACGAGTTCCGCTGAACTGGCGTCTGGGACATTAACAAGTCTCTGCGGACAAAATAGTTCCGCTGAACTAGCGTCTGGCCAAACTAGTTTCTCTGACTGCCAGTGGGCGTCAGAAGGGTGGTGGCGTGGGGCCGTGGAAAAAAAAAATTCCCGATCTGACATACAACATTTAACAAAACACTACAAACAACATCAAACATGCTGCAGGTTCCATCAGAAAGAACACCGTTTTCTCCCAAGCGGTTCCTTTTAAAACATCATCTGGACACCTCAGTTATCGGTTGCGAACAGGGTCGCAAGGGGGTTCTCGTTTTGGGAGTCAGACTCAAGGTCGTCATCTTCTCCCGGATGCCAAACTCTCGAGTGTATAAGGGCGGATAGGGCTGCAGGGTGTGATTTTGGATCGCTCTCGTCATTCCGGACGAGTCTGTACGAATTATCTCGGTGCCAAAAGGTGGTTTCTCATTCTGTGGGGACGGAATCGGGGTCGTCATTGTAGGTCGGTGGTCGGTGGTGGGGTTTGTTTCGGAAAGTGATCATGAAGGGATCACACGAATCGTGGTTAGATTCGTTGGGTGTGGGTCCTGTCGCATGGGAATAGTAGGGAGGCGTGCTGTGGCTATCGTCCAAGTCACAGTCGCTGTCGCTGCTGCTGCAGTCTGTGGGCGTTCCGGGGCGGAGTGTATATTTTGGGGGTGGAGTCGGTGTTGAGTCCGTGGCTGGGCTGGACGTGTTGGGGGAGGGTAGGGTTACGTTGGCTGTGGGCGGGATGTGGTGTGCTGCGTCGAGCATGACGTGGTGTGCGTGGTTAGACTGTGTTCCATATGCCTTCAGCTGGTTGATATGGAACCACGCAGTCTTACCGTTGGGATACTTTATTTTGTAGACGGAATGGCTTACTTTGTCCGCAATGGAGTACGGACCCGAGTACTTTGGTGACAGGAATGTGTTGGGGTTGTATACAGAGAGCATGACTTGCTGTCCTACACTGAACTCAGTCGCATGCACTGTCTTATCGAAACAGGCCTCGCTCTGTTTCTTTCTTGTGCCCAATTTCACTGCGGCTGCTAGCTGAGCTGTTTTAACATTCTCCACTAATTGTTTGACTGCGTTCTCATGTGTGAGGGCCGTCACCTCGGGGCGGGTCAAGTCTAATACGAATAAAAATTCTGTGCCTTTCATGGGGCGTCCGGTCATGAGGGTGTGTGGGGTGTAACCTGTGGATGTGGTAACTGTATTTCGCAAAAACATCAGCGCAAAAGGGAGAACTGAGTCCCAAGTGGTGTTGTTTTGCTGGACCATTTTTCTGAGGGTGGATTTTAGGGTCCGATTCATGCGCTCCACGATACCACTCGACTGGGGGTGGTATGCAATGTGGAATTTTTGGGTAATGCCAAATATCGTGAGGACGTTCTTCATGACACGTCCCGTAAAATGGGAACCTTGGTCGGATTCAATGCTGCGGGGGCGTCCCCATCTCGTGAAGATGTCGTGGTGAGGATCTTGGCTGTGGTCTTTGCCGTGTTTGTTCTGGATGGGAATGCTTCCACCCATTTTGTAAACGCGTCTATCACCACGAGTACATATTTATAATCATTCCTGCAAGGCGGCAATGGTCCTATAAAATCAATCTGGAGGTTAGTCCAGGGGCCATTAACGGGTCGGGTGTGACTGAGCTGAGCCTTTTTGGCGTATCTGTCCGGGTTGTTCTGGGCACAGATAAGACAATTCTCAATGTAGTGATTTACATCGTCCTCTAAACTCAGCCACCAGCAGAGCTGCCTGAGGTGGGCTGTAGTGGGATTGATTCCCTGATGTCCATGACCGTCATGGAACAAACAAATGTTCAGGAACCATATAAAGGGTGTCTTTTAACACCACACCGTCATGTGTGGTCAGAGCATTTTTAACCATCTCATAGGGTGCTGGATAGTTTCCATTTAAAATCTCCCTGAGATTGCTGTCCTGCTTCTAGGCCTGCACTAAATCCTCGATATTAGTCTGCGAGACCTGAACTGCATTCACTGGTGCGCTTTCGGGGGCTGTCCAAAAATATCCATGCCTGGAACCTGCTATAGCCAGTGCGTCGGCCTTTACATTTCCAGGGGGGGGAGGAACGATGGTGACTACGAACTTTGACTATCCCAAACGTCCTGTTCTGTGCTCTCTCTAAAATGTGACGGAGCAATGGGGCTGAGGGGAGGGGTTTTCCGTCTGCGGAAACAAATCCTCTTGCTTTCCACAGGGGCAGGAATTCCGTGAGGCTGTTGCAGACATAGAGGCTGTCCGAGTATATGTCTGCTGGGCTGGGGAAGGAATCTGGGCGTTCCACTATGTGTGCGGTGGCCGCAAGTTCTGCTGCCTGCGCGCCTAAGTGTCCTGGAGGTTTTATTGCTATTTCTTCTAGGGCGCGTCCCTGCGCGTCCTCGACATACATACCGCATCCTGTTATACGCTTCCCTTCTAATATTGTGGAAGATCCATCCACATATACCTTTATGGGTTTGCACGTGTCTGTGTGCTTGGGGCTCTGGGGTGAACTACCTATCTTTCTGGGGGGGGGGGGGGTTTAGCAATAAAAGGGCCTGTGTTGTGGTGTGGAAATATAATTTCACATTCATGGGGGTTTCCGGGGTACTGTAGGTTGCCGGCTATAAAAGTGTGGGTCTTTGTCCTTTTAACAGTGATGTCCCGTCCCTGCAAAAGAAGGGTCCATCTAGCTGCTCTAATCTGACTAACTGTACCGTCCTTGAGTCGTCCGTCCAGTAAATGTTGGGTGGGGGTGTGTTCGGTGAGAATTGTGATGGGGTTCAGTCCGGTAATGTACGAAAAATACTGCACTGCCCAGAATACTGCGAGTAGGTGCCTCTCACAGGCTGAAAATCCCTGCTCTACAGCATCTAAAACTCTGGAGGCGTTAGCCACGGGCCTTAACTGTTCATGCCGTTCCTGAAGGAGCACGGCCGAAAGGGTGCGGTCTGTGCTAGCTATCTCTATCGCATAGGAGGAAAGCGGGTCTGGAACTTGTAGTGCCGGGGCTGCTATGAGTGCTCTTTTCAACACATCCACAGCATCCGTATGCTGCGGAAGCCATTCCCAGGGGGCTCCTTTCTTTAGGAGGTCTGAGAGGGGCGCTGCCTGCCTGGCGAAACCATCAATGTGGTTTCGGCAGTAGCCAACCAGTCCTAAAAACGACCGGAGGGCTGAAACATTCTGGGGAAGGGACAATTTAGCGATCGAGTCAATTCTTTTGTGCTCGATCTCGCGTTTACCATGTGTGATAATTGTACCCAAATATATCACTTTGTGTTCCAAAATCTGGGCCTTTTTGGGGTTAACTTTACATCCAATTGCTTGTAGGAGTTCTAGGAGTTTGGACAGAAGCTCGATGTGCTCTTTTTTGGTGTCTGTCTGCAGTAGTAGGTTGTCTACGTACTGGACCAGACATTCGGGGCGAGAGAATTTAGCTAAACCTTTGCCAGCTGTCGGTGGAAAATGGAGGGGGGAGTTGTGGAATCCTTGTGGCAGGCATGTCCACGTGTACTGCTGTGCTTTAAAGGTGAAGGCAAATTTGTACTGGCACGCCTTTGCCAATGGGATGGACCAGAATCCATTACTGACGTCCAAAACCGTAAAGAATCGGGAATTGAGTCCCTGCTTGAGCATGGTCTCGGGACTTGTTGTTACTGTGGGGGCTGCTGCAGGGGTGATTTTGTTGAGTTCCCGGTAATTGATGGTCAGTCGCCATGATCCATCGGGCTTTCTCACTGGCCAAATCGGGCCATTATTAGTAGAGGCTACTGATCTAAGTACGCCCTGCTCTAATAAGCTGTTGATTACTTTTGCGATTTCTCCCTCTGCCTCTTGGGGAAATCCATATTGCTTTTGGGGTCTAGGGTCAGGTCCTGTGATTTGTACTGAACCAGTCATCCGGCCACGGTCGTGTTTGTGGGTCGCGAACGATGTCCTGTTCTTTTGTAACACTGCCCTAACCTGCTTGTCCGTGCTAAGTGTAGTCGGGTTCAACCAAAATTTGCCTACTGCGCTAATTTTGTTGCCGTATCCTCCTATTGTGAGCGTTGCGGGGGCTCTTGCGGATCTTGCCATCTTCCAGACACACTGGTTGACTGGATCAAATGATAGATTGTGGGAATTCATAAAATCGATTTATGAACCTATCCCAAAGGGTGTCGCAGACCCAACTGGGGGAGCCCGACCACCGTCAGTCCGTTCCGTTCAGGTCCGTCTGATCTGATCGGGCGCTAACACTATGAATGGGCTCTGTCTTATTCTTACTTAGAGTGCCCGTCTGCTGGGCTCTCTGTGGCTTTCTAGGGGCATTGCATTCCCTTGCAAAGTGTCCCAACTGTCCACAGTTGTAACACTCCTGTGACTTTGGTGGGGGGGCTGTTCTTTCCTTCATTTACCCATGCGGGGTTCTGGTGTGTTTTAACTGCCTGTATATCTGCGTCGGCCTGCTTTCCTTCGGGATTTTTAACTGCGGGTTTGCTTTGTACAGACTGCTGCCAGGCGTGGGACAATCTTTTTACGACCCATTTCTCGTTATGAGCCTCCTCTGAGGGATCATAACTCGTGCAAGCTTTCTGTCCTGTTTCTGTGGCATGGGAGATAAGGGTGCGGGTCCATTTGGCCATGTTGTCTGGGGACAAATGGGCACGGTCTAAGTCTCCAAAGACTGCTGCAAAGTGGATCCACAGGCGTCCAGCAATCGCTGTGGGGTGCTCGGTTTTCTTTTGCTTGCATTTATTGAGGCCATCCACAGAGTCACCCCGGTTATACCCGATCGCGTCTAGGACCGCGGTATGCATTTCTGCAAGGGTGCCTCCTCCTACATTCTGTGGGTCGGGAAGGGCTGCTACGACCGAAGGGTCTAGACTCAAAACTGTGAGCTTTACTTGCTCTCGCTCATCCAGGCCGTACATGGTCGCCTGCTGCTTTACTCTGGCAAAGAAGTGGTGGGGGTCTGAGGTGGGGAGGAACGGTGTGATTTTCTCGCACGCGTCCCGTAATTGGGACACTGCTAAGGGGGTGGTGTACAGAAATTCCGTATCATCCGATGTGGCTGTGCGGTGGGTGGTGACTGGGTTCATTGGAGCCTGAACTATCTGCTCTGTGGGGGGGTTGGGGCGCTTTCCTCTTTTGGGGCTTTCCCTGCGCACATGTTCCCTGAACATATCTCTGTGCTGTCTCATTCAACTCTTCCCAATCAGGGCCGTCTTCCTCATCTAATTTTGCTCCAAAGGTTTCCTAGAATCCTTTTTGAACTGAAAGCAGAGATTGCAGCTCTGCAATCTGCTTCCGGCACTTTGCGTGGTCTAGTGAGCTTTGTCTTTGCTCCGTGGTGGCAGCATGGAATGCTCTTAACGCTGCCTTCAGGTCACTACACTGCCTCTGCAATGCTTCTACCTGCTTCTCGGTTTCTTCACGTACCAGGACTGCATGTTGTGTGTCCTGATAGGCCTTTTCATACTGGGACTGGAAGCTGCTTAGGTGCGCTAGACAAGACTGGTGTGCCCACTTGGCATCATCCACCTCTCCGTCTTTTGCTGCCAACTTCCTCCTTAACTCTAGGTTCTCTCTTTCTACCTCACTAACATCGACCTTGCTCATTCGATGTATGCCTTCTATCTCTTTCCGGAGCGTCCTAACGACCTCCTCTGTGTCTCGCAATTGTGCCAAGAAGGACACGATTGCCATCGGCTTGCGAGCTTTTCCTAAGCTCTTCTTGTGAATATCGCTTAGGTTCTCCCACCAAGAATGCCCTATACTCCCGGGACCTGTTTCCTCATTGCTACAAAATTCGTTCCAAAGGGGCCATCCTTTCCCTTTGAGGTACTTCCTGATTTCTTCCTCCCATACGGGACACTGTCCTACTCTTCTGCTGCTGCTCGCTGCGACCGCAAATTCTTCTGGGTTCATGAGGCGTTGCATTGTCTGCATTGCCATCTTTCTTATCTGAATGCTTCTTTTAAATTTGGAACAGGGGGACTAAGGCGGTGCTGTAATTACGGGTACGGCTTTTGCTAATTTCCGAAATAATGAAATGAAAATCGCTTATTGTCTCATGACAGTTTTGTCGCAACAAAAAATCTATCAGTTTACCTTACAGCCCTGTTAGTTACGCATGCATACACACACTTCCGAATTATGAGGATTGATCAGAACTGCTTGAACACTTGTGGTTTTCTGTTCCCAATTGGATCTCTAATTCAAATTTTTGGGTTCTCCCGGAGTGGTTAAGCCACTTCTAGTTCGGGTCCCGTCAGATGTCGCCAGTAATATGTTGCTAACTTTTGGTTGGTTCAATTGGCTCTGTTTTATAACCTTTGTTCTCGAGTCGCCAGGTATCTTTATGATACCGCCGCGAGGTTCAAATTCAAGTACTGATCAATACCTCAATACACCGATTAGTAAGATTCAAATCAAATCACATTTATTATACACAGTAATCGCTACTCATGCACAAATTCTACGTCTAAGCTACTTCTACAACTGACAGGCCTATACTTAACTTCGGACTGGCCCACCAGGTCAGGGGAACAAATGGCCTTTCGTTCGGGTTCTGAGTCTGCGGGATTCGAAGTTGGTACGGATTGGTAGCTAGGAGCGCCTATCTCGTAGCGAGCGTTGACTTAAGACTTACTGGATATCAGCGGCAGTTGAACCGGTCACGGTCAAGGTTGGTTCGCGTTGCTGAGTGACCCGGTCAAGAAGAACGATTTGAACTTGGGGGCTTAACTTTATAGTCCCCAGGGGCTTCCCGCCTTTCGGGGCGGACCCTGTACCTGGTTCCAAGTGATTGGACTTCGTTCCAATCGCTTGGTTCGATTTCTCCAAAACTGGAGCGGTTCCCTGATCGATGGGCGGTCTTGAGGTGTCCGTTAACCTCTTTTGTGTTGGCTCCTGCTGGCGCCGGGGAGTCTGGCTTGGCTTTGTTTGTCCCAAATGTTGTGATTGTTCCCGGGGATTGCTCATCAGTATGTAGATGGCTGCTACATTATTATGCAGATGGCTGCTTGTATCGATGCTGTCTGGGCTTTTGCAGAGTTTAATACACAGTAACTTGCACCTGCTGGTTTCTGCCTGTGTTGGCTGAATTTCCCTGCAGCCTTTGCTGTTCTCCATTTTACATCGGGAGTTGGCCAACTCAGGTGGCTACAACACAAACATTCACACACATTCACACTCACACATAAGACACTCTCACACTCGCAGACACACACACTTTGCACACACACACACTCTCACACACACCTCATGCACAGATTCACACACACTCTTTCGCACATACAGGCACCCACACTCTCTCTGTCACACACACACTCTCACACACAATCACACACTCTCCCAGTCTCTCCCAGTCTCTCACACTCTCTCACACACACACTCTCACACTCTCATACACACTCTCACACACACACTCTCACACACAGAAACACTCACACACATTCTGTCACACTTACACACACTCACACACACACAGACATTCTCACACATAACACACACACATACACACACACTCTTTCACACACCATATGCACAGATTCACACACCCTCTTTCGCACATACAGGCACCCACACATTCTCTGCCACACTCACACTCTCTAACACACACTCTCAGTCTCTCACACACTGTCATATGAGAGTGCCTTTAAGAAATGGAGTTTAAGCAATGTACCTTTAAGAAATTAAGCTGCTCATATTGCTGAAGTGATGTCAGAGGGTGGGGGGAGCTGAGCTGTGCTCACATCTGCTTTTGGTTTCAGTTTGAGGAGAAAGCTGGGGGTGTCTGTGTGTATTGAAAAGAGTTGCATGAAGAAAAACACAGATCTGGGGCGAAATTCTCCTACCCGCCCCACCACATTTCTGCGCCGACCGGCCGGCGGGAGTCTCCGTAACACCGGCCGGTCAATGGGGTTTCCCATTGTGGGGCACCCCCACGCCGTCGGGAAACCCCCGAGCGCCGGCAGAACGGAGACTCCCGCCGGCGGAGAATGACACCCCTGGTCTGTGGATGTCTGCAAATCCAAAGACTATAAGTATATTGAATGTAACCTCATGTCTGTTGTTAAAGGTGAAGTATTTTGGAGGTTTGAAGGAACATTTTGAGGGATTATTTAGTGTTGTATTATTTTCGGGGTTATCTTTGAAGTAAGGGGTGTTAAGAGATCCAATGTTTATTTAAAAGGTTAATTTGAGTTCATGGAATAAACACTGTTTTGTTTTAAAAACCACGTGTCCATAATTGTAATACCACACCTGGGGAACAAGCTGTGTGCTTCAAAAGCAGCAATCCATTAAAGCGGGAGGTTGGCTGAACTCCATGATACATTTTGGGGTTCTGAAAACACCTCACCCATAACAACTGGGGGCTCGTCCGGGATAAAAGTCTATCTATTGGATTGGCTTTTGTGAACTTAAAGACAGTGAAGGATTGTTGCTTTTCCGGTGTGGTATTTTAGTTTAAATGAGGAGAGTGTTGTGAACAATGGCTATTTCGGAGGCTCAGAAGTTTTTGGGGGTGGACACGGTGACACGTGATACCTTACGGACAGAGAGAAAAGACAGACTGTTAGGTTTGGCAAAAGCATTGCAGTTAACGCTGCCGAGCAAAATACGAAAAGGTGAGGTACTTAACGCGGTATCTGCGCATTTACGTTTGCCTGTGATACATTCTGACTCATTAGATATGGCAAAGCTCCAGTTGCAGATTAAGCAATTTGAACATGAAAAATTAAAGCAACTTGAACATGAAAAAGAATTAAAGCGGCTTGAATATGCAAAGAAAGAAAAAGAAAGAGATAGAGATAGAGAGGAAAAAGAAAAGGAGAGAGAAGAAAGAAACAAAGACAGAGATAGAAAGGAAAGGCAAATAGAGAGAGAGTTTGAACTTTGGCAAATGGCTCTGAAACATGAAAATCAGTTAAAATTGGCAGACGCAAAGGGACACGTACAGTTGGAGGAGATGGATGAGGATAATGAGACAGAGTGTCATAGTCGAAGACGTGGTGGGGATCTATTTAAATATGTCCAAGCATTGCCAAGGTTTGATAAGAAGGAGGTAGAAGCCTTTTTCATTTCATTTGAAAAGGTAGCTAAACAAATGCAATGGCCACAGGACATGTGGGTATTACTGATTCAAACAAAGCTGGTAGGTAGGGCTAGTGAAGTGTTTGCATCACTACAGGAGGAGGTATCTGGAATGTATGAGGAGGTGAAGAAATCCATCTTAAGTGCATATGAGCTAGTGCCTGAAGCTTACAGACAAAGGTTTAGAAATTTAAGGAAAGAATTTGGTCAAATATACATGGAGTTTGAAAGGCTCAAACAGAGTAATTTTGATAGGTGGATAAGGGCTTTGAAAATAGACCAAACGTATGAAGCTCTCAGAGAAATTATACTTTTGGAGGAGTTTAAAAATTCAATTCCTGATGTAGTGAGAACTCATGTGGAAGAACAGAGGGTTAAAACTGCGAGATTAGCAGCAGAAATGGCAGATGATTATGAATTAGTTCATAAATCAAAGATTGGTTTCCGACATCAGTTTCAGCCGGTGAGGGATAGAAACT